>NC_092234.1:58623598-58658598 GCF_036320965.1 Panulirus ornatus | reverse complement strand
GTGCTGGCTGAGGCCACATCTCCCTTCACTGGACCTGCTCAGAACTTGTGAGCCAGTAAGTCCCGCAAGCCAGGTCACCAGTAAGCCTGTAAGCCAGGTCACCAGTAAGCTAGCAAGTCTATAAGCCAGGTCACCAATAAGCTAGTAAGCCTGTAAGCCAGGTCACAAGTAAGCCAGTAAGCCTGTAAGCCAGGTCACAAGTAAGCTAGCAAGTCTATAAGCCAGGTCACCAATAAGCTAGTAAGCCTGTAAGCCAGGTCACAAGTAAGTCAGTAAGCCTGTAAGCCAGGTCACAAGTAAGTCAGTAAGCCTGTAAGCCAGGTCACAAGTAAGCTAGTAAGCCTGTAAGCCAGGTCACAAGTAAGCTAGTAAGCCTGTGAGCCAGGTCACAAGTAAGCTAGTAAGCCAGGTCACAAGTAAGCTAGTAAGCCTGTAAGCCAGGTCACAAGTAAGCTAGTAAGCCTGTAAGCCAGGTCACAGGTAAGCTAGTATGCCTGTCAGCTATTAAGCCAGCGGCCCAGTGAACCAATAAGCCAGACAGTAAACCAGACAGTAAACTAGAAAGCCAATAAGCCATTGAGCCAGAGAGCTAGTAAGCCAGTAAGCCATCAAGCCAGTAAGTCATTAAGCCAGGACCCTAGTGAGCCAGTAAGCCGATCAACCTGGAAGCTAATAACTAAGAAAACTAGTAATTCAAATAGCTATTAAGGCCACTAGTGAGGCAGGAAGCTAACATGACAGCAGGCAGGAGGCACAGGGTGTCATGAACACAGTGGCAATGTCACATCCACCCGTCCGGGTCTGCCACTGTAGCAGGCTACGCTACCACACCCACCCAGACTTGCCACACATATATCTATGACATCAAACGTCACGAGAAAAATGGGTGAACGTTAACAACATTATGGATACATAGCAATGACGTCACAAAGATAACAGAGAAAAATGTATAACAAGTATAACGGGAGACGTGATGACTAGGGGCTAACACTGTACACTGGATATAAACACACCCACACCACACCACCTCCACCACACACGTTACACTACCACACAACCACCACCACACATGTACACCACCACACACGTTACACTACCACACAACCACCACCACACATGTACACCACCACACACGTTACACTACCACTCAACCACCACCACCATCACACACGTACGCCACCATCACACATGTACATCACCACCACATACGTACACCACAACCACATACGTACACCACCATCACACACGTACACCACCACCATCACACACCACCATCACACACCATCATCACACACGTACATCACCACCACCACACACCATCACCACACACATACACGTACACCACCACCATCACACACCATCACCACACACATACACGTACACCACCATCACACACCTACACCACCACCATCACACACCATCACCACACACATACACGTACACCACCACCATCACACACGTACACTACCACCATCACACACCATCACCACACACATACACGTACACCACCACCATCACACACGTACACCACCACCATCACACACCATCACCACACACATACACGTACACCACCGTCACACACGTACACCACCACCATAATACACCATCACCACACACCATCATCATACACGTACACCACCACCACCACACACCATCACCACACACATACACGTACACCACCACCATCACACACGTACACCACCACCACCATCATTACCACATCTCAGGATCCTTGGGAACTGTCATGGTGGGAGTGTGAGGCAGCAGGGGGGACCCTGGGCTCGCTCCCACCTGTCATATCCCCGAATTAGACGTAACTGTTCACCAGACAATACAAAATATTCCCATGTAACGCTGTAATAGCAGGTCAAAGTTCAGACACGCCAGCCAGGAAGGTTATGACGCAGGTGACCTGATAACTGACCTGTGTGTGACCTTCAACTGTGCGTGGGTCGAGGGGCAACGGTGACCCCAGGAAGGAAGGGCGTCTTGAGGCAGACAATGGTGGGTCACCACGTCCCTCTCACCCCACCACGTGCATAACCCACTACTGGTGACCTCCACCACTACCCATATACCAGCACATCCTGGTAAGTCCCTGGCTCACATACCAGCACATCCTGGTAACCCCCTGGTTCACATACCAGCACCTCCTGGTAACTCCCTGGTTCACATACCAGCACATCCTGGTAACCCCCTGGTTCACATACCAGCACCAGAACCACACATGTATGGTTCCACGTGCAGGATCAGCAGAGACCTTGAAGACGTCATGGCCTGGCTCACGCTGGGATGTAGGTGCTCATGTGAGTTTGTTCCTCCCGCTGTCGATGATGAACTGACCTTACATAAGCAGTTACCTTTACGACAGAGCTGCTCCCACCACATTCTCCACTCGACTGGTGTAAAGTTAGTGGGTTCAGAGCTGAAACTGACGGAACGTTACATGGTACATGTGGGCAGACAATCCATAACAAATTATGTACCGCGAATACATGATAAGTATCCCCACTCGGTTTACTGTAAACAGTTCGCTTGTTGACAGTGTATCTCTTGATATACCATAACCCATTCATCATTGTTGTTGTTCTGCTTTCCATGAACAGTACATTTACCACGTAGTACAATCCTCTGAAGGCTTCATATAACACAGGCCGCCAACCCGTGTTTACACATCTCCCACACGTGCCTCGACCACTGAGGCCCCCAGTCCCTCTCCCTGAACCATCTGTGTGTGTGCTCTTCGCCACCTCCCTCCCCTTCCCCCACTCCAACAACATGGGTGGCAGTGAACAATATGCTCGACGGTCTGTGGAAAAAAAATGAAATCACTTATACGTGACGGCTGGTGTGGAGGAACCCACCGTTGTTCCCCCAGCAAGTGTCACCCACTCCCATGCCCCGTCCCCCCAGCAATCAACATGATCCCCCACCGCTCCCCCACACAGCAAGAGTCATCCACTCTCATGCCCCGCCCCTCATCACCCAAGATGAGTCCGGCCAGACAGACACTGGGCCGGGCGGGAGTGGCCGGGTGTCCACCTTGAGGTCTGGTCCACCGTGAACTTGGCAATGAATGCTGCCCCGGCCCCGTCAACTCTCACTTTCAGTACATACGTAACTAAGGGGTCCCTCCGCCTACAACTTCTTTTGTAATTAACTGTATGTTGGCTGTGTGTGTGTGTGTGTGTGTGTGTGTGTGTGTGTGTGTGTGAGGGAGGGTGGGACAGCGGGAGGTACAGCACTAGGAAGGTAAGGTACATAACAAACCATACCGACGTGTGGCACAGGTTTCACTGGTGTGTACCGGATTTTTGCTGTAGACATATTTCCGGCGTGTGATTTGTAACCCCCCCTTCGGGCAAGGCTGGGGGTAGAAGCGCACTGGTGTTGTTTGCTGATTCACACAGGAAGCTAACTGGCTAGGCTCAGCTACCAACGAACACCTGGCTGGTTGGCTGGCAGGCTGGCTGGCTGACTGGCTGGTTGACTGGCAGGCTGGCTGGCTGGCTGGCTGACTGGCTGGCCGGTGCCCTTCTCAGCCTCCGTGATGACGTGTTCCACATTCAGTCATGGGATCGGGGTGTGAGGTACGCGTATCGTCCTACAGTTTCCACCTGCATCCGTCTATACACAGCTTCCCCTGAAGTAGGAAACCAGGGCTTTTACCTCTCAAGTCGCGCACGTTCTTCTACCGTAAGTCAACACGTCGAGAAAGTGTTCGTATGTGACCACGAAATCGTGGGGCCATGCTCTGTGTACCGGAAGCCTGGCTCGACCCTCTACGATGGAATCCGTGAGACCTCTTCTCTCATCACCACACGACAACTAACAACCTACTGCTACAGTCCTCCAGCGGGCCCATGCTATCTCTGGAAAATATAGCAGAAATAATCTCTCATCAAGCAGTCAGGATGCCACTGGGAGCAGTCAAGCCACTTACTGCTATCTTCATCAGTCAAGCTACCTACTGCAATCTTCATCAGTCATGCCACCTACTATCATCTTCATCAGTCAAGCCACCTACTGCTATCTTCATCAGTCAAGCCACCTACTGCTATCTTCATCAGTCAAGCCACCTACTGCTATCTTCATCAGTCAAGCCAGCTAATACTGTCTTCATCAGTGAGAAACTAAAATTTCGACTTGTTAAGCCAGTTTCAATAATGACTCGACCAGTCAAGCCAGTTTCAATAATGACTCGACCAGTCAAGCCAGTTTCTATAGTTACTCAACCAGTCAAGCCAGTTTCTGTAATGCTACGATCTGTTAAGACAGTTTCTATAAATCAACCACCTGTCAAGCCAGTTTCTACAGTGCCTCGACCTGTCAAGCCAATATTCATGATATCTCTAGATGTCAAACCAGGTTCTATAACGTCTCCATCTGTCAAGACAGGTTCTATAATGTCTCCATCTGTCAAGACATGTTTTATAATGCCTTCATCTGTCAAGAAAGGTTCTATAATGTCTCCATCTGTCAAGAAAGGTTCTATAATGTCTCCAGCTGTCAAGACAGGTTCTATAACGTCTCCAGCTGTCAAGACAGGTTCTATAACGTCTCCACCTGTCAAGACAGGTTCTATAACGTCTCCAGCTGTCAAGACAGGTTCTATAACGTCTCCATCTGTCAAGACAGGTTCTATAATGTCTCCATCTGTCAAGACAGGTTCTATAATGTCTCCATGTGTCAAGACAGGTTCTATAATGTCTCCATCTGTCAAGTCAGCTTCTATAACGTCGCCAGCTGTCAATCCAGCAGTTACCGTGTGTGTGTGTGAGTCAGTGAGTCAGTAGTGTTGGCGGTAGCGTTCCGTGGTGTGAGTCCAGGTTAGCACGCCGCCCTGCATCCCCTCCACCAGCCAATGATCCACTAACGGGTCTCTCTCTCTCTCTCTCTCTCTCTCTCTCTCTCTCTCTCTCTCTCTCTCTCTCTCTCTCTCTCTCTCTCTCTCTCTCATGCTCGCATGATGAATGTCATTAGCATTACAGTTATCTTTATTCTCATGATCATTTTCATCATGATACAACCCCAGAACCATTCTCATGGCGGCTCCTGTAAACTCCCAGAGCAGGAGCAGGGAAACGATGAACTCCTCTACAGACACGGAGGTGGTCCAGGACAACGACACACTCCTTTCTCCCCGAACACAGACGATGATGCACCCGTGGTGTGTGTGTGTGTGTGTGTGTGTGGCTCGTGGTGTGTCCGTCCACCAGCAGATCCACGCTCACCACAGTTAATACCACACACACACACACACACACACACAGAGTTATATACATATACCTGTGTGTGTGTGTGTGTGTGTGTTGTGTGTGTGTGTGTGTTGTGTGTGTGTGGTGTGTGTGTGTGGTGTGTGTGTATGTTGTGTGTGTGTATGTTGTGTGTGTGTATGTTGTGTGTGTGTGTGTGGTGTGTGTGTGTGGTGTGTGTGTGTGGTGTGTGTGTGTGTGTGTGTGTGTGTGTGTGTGTGTGTGTGTGTGTGTGTGTGTGTGTGTGTGTGTTGTGAAGTTAATCACAGGAAATTATCGTGTGTTAACGTTATTCCTGTGCGCTGTTTTGTTCACACACGACACTTGCCGTACGTGTGTATTTTCCCTGTTCTTCATTACAGTGTCAGCAGTCAGCACCTGGCACCATACTGTCAGCAATAAGCACCTGACACTATACTGTCAGCAGTCAACCTTACCATCTGGGATAATGTGTTGCCTTGATCACCGCTGCTGTGATCATGTTCCCCAGTACACACCATCACTCCTGCCTCAATGTGCTCTAACAGTCCTCTGATATACATGTTGCTCCAGCATTTGTGTGTGTGTGTCTATATATAAATATATATATATATATATATATATATATATATATATATATATATATATATATATATATATATATATATATATATTCCTATGAGTCCACGGGGAAAATGAAGCACGAAAAGTTCCCAAGTGCACTTTCGTGTAATAATCACATCATCAGGGGAGACACAAGAGAGAAATATAACAGTCAGTTGATATACATCGAAGAGACGAAGCTAGGACGCCTTTTTCATAACTTCCATACAACACCCGCCTCATCCATCCTCAGGTGTGATGTAGCTTGGCTCTATCCTCACGAGCCATCTCCAGCCATGTGTCATGGGTTCCCACCACACCAGTTCCCCCTGCGGCCCACATGGCGAGCACTGTCCTTGTGTGCACCCGGGGGCGAGAGTGAACAGGTCGGCCAGGTCCACCAGAGCCGTGGGAACCGTGGCTTGACTCCTCTCACCTGGGGGACCACACCCTGGGGCTCTGAAGCTACCGTGAACGCCCCCGGAGGTAAGCCCCCAGGCCGGGTACGGGAGGGTCAGACCCCTGGTGGCTGGGGGAGGGCAGAGGTTCTGGACAGGCTTCCGGTAACACCTCTGTCTCATGTGACGGATAGTTCCACCGTCCAACTGACGGGAACAGGTGGCACCTGTCTCCCTGTGTCCAGCACAACACATACCACGTGTCATCCTCGAGGTGGCACCTGTGTCCACTACATGTGTCCGGCACACCACACACTCGGGTCAGTATATACGTACGCTGGGCCACAACCGTTCATACCACCTCCATAATGCATGTGTCCACCACCAGGCGGACCCATGTATCACTGGCAACTCTCACGTATCTCCCGCTGTAACTGGCACAGACCACAAGTTCCCCCGTCAGTTACACTGACACAGACCACAAGCTCCCCGTCAACATACGGTCAGCGAGCGCCAAGAGATAACATACGTAGCGAGGCATGATAACATCAGGAGGGGGAAGCTGCGGGAACGCCAACACTCAGGCAGGCAAGACATCTAGTCGACGACAGTAAGTCAGGGATTCACTCAGGGTAATAACGGAGCCAACTGGAACGACCATGAAAATATGTATTGCACTACCCAGGTAATGAGGAAGAAATACCCAGTCAAGATCCTCACCACTTATGAGTCATTCCAGTGTTCCCCCCTCATCCCTGCAGTCTGGCCACTCATTCCTGTATGTGTGAAGCCACGTCTTCCATGCCATACCAGACGTAAC
Organism: Panulirus ornatus; assembly: GCF_036320965.1. Taxonomy (NCBI): domain Eukaryota; kingdom Metazoa; phylum Arthropoda; class Malacostraca; order Decapoda; family Palinuridae; genus Panulirus; species Panulirus ornatus. The sequence continues at coordinate 58,651,543 of NC_092234.1, read as the reverse complement.
CTGACGGTACACACGCCTAAGCTTGAGAGATCATAATGGCTGTGTATAAAGAGAAAGAAACAAATATCTCTTATTGAATGAGGTCAAAGTAACCAGCCTCATGGCTGCTTTTACTCATATCGTCCTGAGTGTGGGTGATACAGCGTTGGCAGGAGTTCCTGCAAGTGGTGCTTGTCGGGTATCACCACCACATGTGGTGCTTGGCAAGTGTTACTACATGTGGTGTGAGGGAAGGCAGCGCTTCCCTGTGCGCCACGCCCCTCAAGATGGCAAGGTATGTACGTGGCGGTCTGTTGTGCTCCTGCCTCCCCCACATGTAACGGGAGTGCCTGGGTAAACATACACCACGTTAATAACGGATACATACGCGCGCGTGCGTGCGTGCATGTTCACAGCGACGGAGGCCCCCAAGCGTGCGGAACAAGGAACCAATACGAGACTATGGTTCACTAGGACGATCATGGGACCAGAATGCAATTGGATATTACTCAGGAACTCCCTGTCGCCTCCTGAATCCCAAAGCCACGCTACTTCCACGAGCAGGGAAATGGAGACTCCTTTGGAGTGAAAAGGTCTTTGACGAGGTTTTACTCCCAGTGATGTAGCCTCGTCATGGTGACTTACTCGCGGCGTAACCTCGAGCAGGAGGAGACCGGTAACACACACACACACACACACACACATATATATATATATATATATATATATATATATATATATATATATATATATATATATATATATATATATATATATATATGGTGAAATCGCACTTCAGTAGGAGTTCATACAGTTTCATTTAACATGGAATTTTCCCAATTAGTTTGTGAACAAAGCTTACTGGAAAGCTAGGAAGACATTTTATGCATCTCGTAACAAAAACGTGACAAATGAGGATAAGTTTAAATGTTTACTGTTGCCCTATTCTCCCAACTTAGCTAATCTAAGACATGTTCTAAAGTGTGCTTGCAATGTTGCTTTCCAGTACAATAACACCATTATTTAGACCTTGATGCATGGTAGGCCAAATCATGCAACAATTAGGAGTGTTTACAACTTCAAGTGCAAGGCATATACATATATTCATGTAGGCCAGACAGGTAAAACTGTAACGGAGAGATGTTATTGGCACCGTCATGCGGTACGCAGGGATGACCACAAAAACGCGATCGCTAAACACTGTCATGAAACTGATCACTAGATAGATCTTGAAAATCCCGTGATTTCATTCCCCTCTGCTGATTATGCCACACGCAACGTCATTGAATCTGTCTTAATTGTTAAAACTAAGAACTCTAATTTGCCCCCTAAGCAATTTCAAAGCTCATCCAAGCATTAAGCAAATAAGTATGAGAGAATTGACAAAACACAAGAAAAAAACAAACAAAAGAAAGCTGCTCAAGATACAAACAGCTACCCAGGTCAACCCCCACCACTTAACCCCCACCCTCTTAATCACTCTCCCTTAAAACGGTTATGGCAAGACAAAATCAGACAGTGCTTGGCCTATCAAAACTTGGTGTTGGACGGCGGGAATCAAGGGCGACGTTGGGATTTGAATAAACTTTTCTAAGTACTGGCACCTGATGAGGTGGATTGTCTCCACGAAACATGTGCCACATTAGATGTTAGATAGAATTGTATGAATTACTGAGGTGCGATTTCACCATGCTATCATCACGGACAAGTGTGATCATTATATCTATATATTCATATATGCAAATAGAAAAAAAGAAACAGGAAAATTATTGTAGATGATGTTCTTTATGTTTGGCCAACAAATAAGAATTCACAGACATTTCTTTCTTTACATGTGCCTCATTAGATGTTAGATAGAATTGTATGAATTACTGAGGTGCGATTTCACCATGCTATCATCACGGACAAGTGTGATCATTATATCTATATATTCATATATGCAAATAGAAAAAAAGAAACAGGAAAATTATTGTAGATGATGTTCTTTATGTTTGGCCAACAAATAAGAATTCACAGACATTTCTTTCTTTACTTAACAATTTAGTATCTTCTATCGACTTTACCGTGGAAGTAGAAAATTATTGTGCTACATTTTTTAGATCGCATGATCCATAGGGATAAAAACATGTCTAAGTTTAGCACATACAGAAACCCACCAATGTTTGTTCATATTGTCATTACTACGCAGCTCAACGTGACAGAGTTAAATCATCACCATTCCAGTCTATGTTCCTTCGGGCCCTACATTACTTAAATGCAGTCCGGAATTTATTGATGATGAGTTTGATTAGATATATTCTATTGGATCCAAGTTAAAGTATCCTCCTAGATCTTTCATTGATAAATCCCTTAAGTTGGCAAAGAAATCATTTCATAGTTCAACCGAAACCTCCCCTTGATATACCAAAAATCCTTCAGTTTTCCCTTTTAGTGATAATTTCACATTACTCTCTAGCCTGCTTAAACCTTTAATTCGGCAATAACAAATCTATAAAGAATATCTTAATCAAAAACTCACCAGAAAATTCCACGGGGTGTTTGCAAAAGACCTTGAAAAAATGTTAGTTTTATGTTGGACAAATTGGCAAAGGATCTTTATAACAGACTTAGGCAACATAAGAACAGGACAAGAATTGAATATTTGTTTAAACATGTTAAAAATCATGTCCACTGTATTCACGGAAGTAATGCCAATTCAGTTATTAACTGTAACTCCTTTACCACGAGAAATATCACTGAATCTTCTATCATCAAGTACACAAAGAATTGTAACCTTAATATTAGTGAACAGCTTTGGTGTAGGCAGAGTATGCAAACAGTTCCCTTTCTTGTCCACAGAATGAAAATTTTATGACAGGCATGTTGCCAAACCCGAACACATTTACCCCTAGCGCCACCATCCAGTAACGCTTGTTTACCAATGACATCTTAGCTACATCTCTTCCTTATATATCAACTGACTGTTCTATGTCTTCTATCTCATTCTTGAGTCTCCCCTGACGATGTGATCAGTACACGAAAGTGCACTTAGGAACTTATCCTGTTCCATTTTCGTTTTTTTTTTTTTTTTGATATATCACACGCATCACTGAGACCTCTTGCAATAATATATATATATATATATATATATATATATATATATATATATATATATATATATATATATATATATATATATATATATTCGCCATTTCCCGCGTTAGCGAGATAGCGTCAAGAACAGATGACTGAGCCTCAGAGGGGAAAATCCTCACTCGGCCCGCGTCTCTGTTCCTTCTTTGGAAATGTAAAACAGGAGGGGAGGATTTCCAGCCCCCGCTCACACCCCTTTTAGTCGCCTTCTACAACACGCAGGGAATACGTGGGCAGTATTCTTCCATCCCTATCTCCAGGGATAATATATATATATATATAATGCCACCACATTACCTTCCCCCGAGCTGTGTGGTCGCCGTGCTCATGACGTGGTGGACGCTCCACCTGCCTCAAGTCAGAGGAAGCTCCAACATTCCCTCCGGCTGGGACCCCTGGGACCCCACCCCCCCAGACCTACTAGTTACCACCGTTGGAGGAGATGGCATTATGATCATAAGTGACAGGCTGGAGCTTTTAGGGACGACAGAAGGAGGTACAACGGTTGCAAACCTTCGCGGCCGTAAGGAAGGAAACAGACATGACAACGGTTTGTTCTAGCGTTGCCAACGACCACAAAGTAACGTAGCGAGTCGTCGAGTATCATGTAGTCTAATGGCGGGGAACACAAACCAGCCAAATCTCGGGTCCTGAAACTAAAGTCATAACTCCAGAAGCAGCAGCGACGACCCAAACTACTGCGCACAGCAAGTGGGTTAAGTCTTGAGGTCAGACTAGGAGAGTTATGAGTCCGGGTCCTCTGGGCAAGACACGAGATCAGAAAGACATATTTCTGCCATAAGTAAACGTGCGTAAGAAATGTAATACGAGAGTATTTATGTAATTACATGTTTGCACAGTACGCGGATTGCGTTCTACATTTGTGTAGCACCCCATTCTTGATCTTTCTCTCCTGTCATCCAACGTTTCAACTTTTCTCTACTGTCAACAACATCAATATCATCATCTTGTTTATTCCATTCATCCACTATTCGCTTTTTATGAAGGTATTTTCTTTACATCTTTCCAAAGACGTTCCTAACTTAGTTGCTTGTTATATCCTATTTCCGACCTCACAACCTCATCTGAACCCGTTCACTGTCCACATTGTCAAACTGGCTTGGAAACCGTCCACTCAATCTTCTGTTTTGTCTACCGCAAAGCTCACTCTCTCGTAGAAATCCAAGAGATTCGTTTCGCATGACCTCTTTTCCCTGAAACCATGTTGTCTCTCACTTAGGTGGCTTCTCCTCTGTAGGAAGTCAACCATTTGCTGTCTGATCATCTTTTCCAGTGCCGTACAGACCACACTCATCAGGGAGACTGGTTCAGCGCCTTCGTCCACTCTCTTATAGACAAGCAAGACGTTTGCCCCTCTTCTACTCCCTTGTTCCCTTACCTTTTCCCAGCGACATCTTGAATATTTCAGGTGGTCTGTTCAGTATACCTGCTCACATCTTCAGCACAAGTGGAGACATTTCATTGGGGCTATGAGCCTTGTTTTGTTCACGTCTTCTCTAGATACTTCCATATTTTGCAATACTTCCTCAACATTCCATCTCACTGGTGTTGGGGCTACAGTGTCTTCCACTATGAAAAGCACTTCTGAACTTGTCATTTAGCTGAGGCTGAAGGGTAGCCATGCTCCTGTTCCATCACTGTAGATTACACAGAAGTTGCTACCACAATGTCATGGTCCCTGGCTACCACAATGCCTTGGTTCCTGGCCAGTACTGAACTGTACTTCCCAGTTTATGTTAACACAGAAATTAATGAGTAATGTGTTGTCTCAACGACTACATTTCATCTTTGAGTCTCACCTAATCTCTGCTCGTTTAACTTACTCATTTGCTACACAACCTAATGATATATTACATGATCACTTTTTTTCCACTTAGTGTATCGTATACAATTCTCATTTCCCAGGCTACTACGTGCTAAGATAAGGTTCAGTAATGATGATCTGATCCTATTGTGTTCATTGACAAGTGTGTGTGTGTGTGTGTGTGTGTGTGTGTGTGTGTGTGTGTGTGTGTGTACCTGACGAAGGCCTTCCTCGGTTCGATCCAAACCGATTACCTTCTTTGTTTGCATGACGGCTGACTGTCCGGTAACTAGGCGGTCTTGTGTCTCTGTGTCTGGCCTGCCTCGCTTTCTCTCCCACTTACATTTTGACAAAGCAGAGACAACCTTCAGTCTGGCTTCATGGTCTTGGTCCAGGGTCAACATCCGGCAGGTCTATACATTATCCACTATCCAGTATAACCACAATAACGAATGCGTCACCTACACATGCGCAGTAACACGTCCCACACGTCTGTGTCGTACGAATAAAAGCGAATTTTCAATATATATTTACGAAGTTTCCTGCAACAAATATGTTCTTCACAGAAATGGCACTCAGATACAAAAAAAATAGCTATGGAAATCTTTACAAGTCACATCTGAAGAATGTACAAATGAAAAAGGAAAAGATATGCGCTCTCTAAACAAGATATACAACTGAAATCTATACACCAACTAGGCTACACCAGCTAGGATACTCAGCGAGGGACTATGTGAGTACACGCCATGGTATGATCAGGCTGCCTGCTGGAGATACACATGAAGACCTTCCCAGAGTGCCTCCACATTCCCACACAGACCTCACACTGTCAAAGGTCACCTGCATGACCAAACTGTAAACGCAAATTATGAGAGAAAACTTATAGTAAAACTTCCTGGTTAAAAACAGGTCTCACCATCTTCACTAACTACTGCACAGATTGGAGCTAGACAGAGCGGCGATAATGTGGCATATTATTATGAAGCCAAGACTGAAACTCTGCCCAACCAACCAAGATCCATCAATCAGCTGCATCAAAATACTACAAAAACGTATCGAAATACAATTTCCAGTCTTCCCAGACTCACGTACAGTTGAAATTACATAAGAGTTTGTAAACATGTCAACAAGAACTTAATTCATTCTGTATGAGTTAACCAAAAATGGAATCCATTCTTATACCTTCAGCGAAAGGCAGTGCCATAGTGTTCATGTGTGTGTGTGTGTGTGTGTGTGTGTGTGTGTATGAGCGGGCGTGTGTTTTGTATATTACGATGCATGATGCATGTAGGATATAATGGATTCGGGAGAAAAGGGTTAATCCGTTCTACTGTCTCCTCATGAATTTATAATTTCATTCTTTTCAGTTGGTTAATATCCGTGAAGGACACTATGAGTCAATTACCATGCGTCTCTCTTTCAGTGCCAATACTATTTGTGAGTACAGTCCTTCAGCACACGCACATAAACGTCATAGAGATACAGCCAGTGATCAGCCTCCACCTCACTCAAGAAATACACCTGACTTGGCCATCAGCGGCGAGCGATGGATGTGTCGCGGGCTTCACATGTACAGCCACTTCACCAGTTTATCGACAACCGTCATCCCAAGATGGTTAACGGTAGGCCGTGTTAACCATTCATCACGACGCAGCATTAACGAAATGAGCGACTCAATTTACGATGACTTAACGGCACCGTCAGCGGACGCTCTCCAGCCTAACCAGTTAGCTTGCGTTGGCACAGGTCAAGTCAGGAAGCAAGCAAGCGGTAGTACCAATCATGCATGGACACAGATGCATCCTTCACTCGTAAATCATAAACTGTGTCGACCAATCAACCACCCAACGGTGACATTCCTAACATGGAAGCATTGCTCTGACTGTATTACCGCGTCATCAACAATTGTTGTTTTTCTTCCTAGAGAAAATAGCTTTATACTTGTGGCTTATATATATATATATATATATATATATATATATATATATATATATATATATATATATATATATATATATATATATATATTTATACTATTCGCCATTTCCCGAGTTAGCGAGGTAGCGTTAAGAACAGAGGACTGGGCCTTTGAGGGAATAACCTCACCTGGCCCCCTTCTCTGTTCCTTCTTTTGGAAAATTAAAAAAAATTAAATAAACAAAGGCATGATCAAGCGATTCGCTCGTTAAACTCTGGTAACTCCCAAGAGCGTAATCTCACATAGACTTAACATTTTCCTGGATAAATCTCATTATTTCTCCACATCCTCCGGAAATCACGAAAGCTACCGCAATATAGGACAAGGTTATTTGCTCTGACTATTGTTGGTGGTACTTAATGATCCATCTCGGAGTCTGTAGGTCATATCCTTATAACAGCTTTGTCTCGATAATCAAAGAACATTGTCCACGCAGAGTTTGCAAGTGATTAGGGTGATCTGCCTAACTTAACCAAAAACGTTAGTATGGACACACTGGGGATGGCCAAACGCCTGCTTAATTAGTTGCGTACGATATGATACGACTTCTCACATTACAACACTGTACCAGAGCCCTTGAGCCGCTAGGTACGCAGAGGAGGAGGCTGGGCGGCCAGTATAAACCACGGCAGCCTAGCTCCTCCACGATCCTTAATTACCAGCGACCCATCAGCCAAGCTCGACCTTGGTCTCAATGACGTAATTCTGCTATTGTTTACCCAGCTCAAGGATAATCAAGCATTCGTCTATGCAGCTCCATTCTCATATTACTGATATTCCTGTAAGCGTAACTACCATGTTCTTTAAAAGAAATGACACAGGTTAACTATGACACGTACCATGATAGATGGTCCACCCTTTAGGGAACGTTCCCCTCCTACAAAAAAAACAAACTTCTGTTCAGCAGAGAACAGGTACTGTTTACCAATACAATGGTGTTGTATGTCACAAATCAGCCAAACCATCAGGCAAATAGTATGAAAGATATATATATATATATAATCCCTGGGGATAGGGGAGAAAGAATACTGCCCACGTATTCCCTGCGTATCGTAGAAGGCGACTTTAGGGGGGTGGGAGTGGGAGGCTAGAAATCCTCCCCTCCAGTTTTACTTTTCCAAAAAACGGAACAGAAAAGGCGGCCAATTGAAGTTTTACCTCAGAGGCTCAGTCATCTGTTTCTTAAGTTGCCTTGCTATCACGGGAAATGGCGAATACGTATGAAAGTTCGAGAGAGTATCATTAAATTTTAGGGAGAATAAAAAGATGTTCTGGAAGGAGGTAAATAAAGTGCGTAAGACAAGGGAGCAAATGGGAACTTCAGTGAAGGGCGCAAATGGGGAGGTGAAAACAAGTAGTGGTGATGTGAGAAGGAGATGGAGTGAGTATTTTGAAGGTTTGTTGAATGTGTTTGATGATAGAGTGGCAGATATAGGGTGTTTTGGTCGAGGTGGTGTGCAAAGTGAGAGGGTTAGGGAAAATGATTTGGTAAACAGAGAAGAGGTAGTGAAAGCTTTGCGGAAGATGAAAGCCGGCAAGGCAGCAGGTTTGGATGGTATTGCAGTGGAATTTATTAAAAAAGGGGGTGACTGTATTGTTGACTGGTTGGTAAGGTTATTTAATGTATGTATGACTCATGGTGAGGTGCCTGAGGATTGGCGGAATGCGTGCATAGTGCCATTGTACAAAGGCAAAGGCGATAAGAGTGAGTGCTCAAATTACAGAGGTATAAGTTTGTTGAGTATTCCTGGTAAATTATATGGGAGGGTATTGATTGAGAGGGTGAAGGCATGTACAGAGCATCAGATTGGGGAAGAGCAGTGTGGTTTCAGAAGTGGTAAAGGATGTGTGGATCAGGTGTTTGCTTTGAAGAATGTATGTGAGAAATACTTAGAAAAGCAAATGGATTTGTATGTAGCATTTATGGATCTGGAGAAGGCATATGATAGAGTTGATAAAGATGCTCTGTGGAAGGTATTAAGAATATATGGTGTGGGAGGAAAGTTGTTAGAAGTAGTGAAAAGTTTTTATCGAGGATGTAAGGCATGTGTACGTGTAGGAAGAGAGGAAAGTGATTGGTTCTCAGTGAATGTAGGTTTGCGGCAGGGGTGTGTGATGTCTCCATGGTTGTTTAATTTGTTTATGGATGGGGTTGTTAGGGAGGTAAATGCAAGAGTTTTGGAAAGAGGGGCAAGTATGAAGTCTGTTGGGGATGAGAGAGCCTGGGAAGTGAGTCAGTTGTTGTTCGCTGATGATACAGCGCTGGTGGCTGATTCATGTGAGAAACTGCAGAAGCTGGTGACTGAGTTTGGAAAAGTGTGTGGAAGAAGAAAGTTAAGAGTAAATGTGAATAAGAGCAAGGTTATTAGGTACAGTAGGGTTGAGGGTCAAGTCAATTGGGAGGTGAGTTTGAATGGAGAAAAACTGGAGGAAGTGAAGTGTTTTAGATATCTGAGAGTGGATCTGGCAGCGGATGGAACCATGGAAGCGGAAGTGGATCATAGGGTGGGGGAGGGGGCGAAAATCCTGGGGGCCTTGAAGAATGTGTGGAAGTCGAGAACATTATCTCGGAAATCAAAAATGGGTATGTTTGAAGGAATAGTGGTTCCAACAATGTTGTATGGTTGCGAGGCGTGGGCTATGGATAGAGTTGTGCGCAGGAGGATGGATGTGCTGGAAATGAGATGTTTGAGGACAATGTGTGGTGTGAGGTGGTTTGATCGAGTGAGTAACGTAAGGGTAAGAGAGATGTGTGGTAATAAAAAGAGCGTGGTTGAGAGAGCAGAAGAGGGTGTTTTGAAGTGGTTTGGGCACATGGAGAGGATGAGTGAGGAGAGATTGACCAAGAAGATATATGTGTCGGAGGTGGAGGGAACAAGGAGAAGAGGGAGACCAAATTGGAGGTGGAAGGATGGAGTGAAAAGGATTTTGTGTGATCGGGGCCTGAACATGCAGGAGGGTGAAAGGAGGGCAAGGAATAGAGTGAATTGGAGCGATGTGGTATACCGGGGTTGACGTGCTGTCAGTGGATTGAATCAAGGCATGTGAAGCGTCTGGGGTAAACCATGGAAAGCTGTGTAGGTATGTTTATTTGCGTGTGTGGACGTATGTATATACATGTGTATGGGGGGGGGGGGGGGGGGGGTTGGGCCATTTCTTTCGTCTGTTTCCTTGCGCTACCTCGCAAACGCGGGAGACAGCGACAAAGTATAAAATATATATATATATATATATATATATATATATATATATATATATATATATATATATATATATATATATTGCTAATACTTTTAGCCTGATCATGTGTTAGCTAAGCCATCATCCTGCAGCCTAATATTGCCACTATATAGACAAGTTTCTCCTGTTTAAAAAATCAAGAATAACATTATGTAAATTACACTAGCCATAATAATACCTTCATTATTTGTAAACGAACGTACGTACTAAGGAAATGGAACAGTACACTGGTATGTGGACTATGACCGGAATCAGTGATACAGAAGCTAATAAGACAACAGTGTTTCCAATGCTGATACAAAAACCAAATTCGAGATTATGTAAACCAAAAATGAGTATATACATATCCTTTACAGCAAAGTTCGAAAACCAACACCTGCCCTAAAAGTCCTAGGATGAGTGAATGCCATGCCGCTACGGACGAATGACCAGGTTGAATGGTAACAAAAGGAGTGCGGAATCATAAAGTGAAAAGTTAATTCAGACACTGTGAGCTGGTGATGCACGCAGTAGCCATCATGAGATGGTTCACTTCTCGAAACAATTCTGCACAAAACTTTTCACCCATTAAGACAATAGTTCTTACAAATATATCTCCTAGTGGTTCTCCTTATTTCATCATTAGGCTGTTGGCTCTCTTATTTCTTATAACATTTCCAACCAACGACTTGATGTTGTACTAATGTTTCATTGACAAAGACATCTTCAGCTTCCACTGAAACTCAAAATAGGCCATGGGGGGATCAGAAGAGATCTACTACTACTAGATAATGTGATACAAAATACAACATTCAGTATATCAACACTTGAGGTTTGAAACCTTTCGAAATAGCCAATTGTCGCTCATTTAAATGTCGATAAACCATACAGTCTCCATCCATTACTCGCCGCCTCTGCAGTGACTAGGACGTTGTATGAAAGTGGTCCGCCATTATAGTTACGACCATCCACTGAAGAAGTCCGATAACAGATAATTCTCTGTAGTAACAGGAACGTAGCCTGTACAGTCCATTAGCTAATACACGGCAGGTTGGTCTTAAACTATTACTTTCACCATAAACAATAACAACTACAACAATTCTCTTACCAACGTAACTTGCTTCTTTTACGACACACATGCAATACTCATCACGAGCAGCTTCCTTCTTTGGTCAGACAGATCATTTGTTTTATGTGGTACAGAAAACGTCAGGTCCGAGTAACTTAAACGTCTTTTTCTAGAAAATATGACTATTTAAGCATGTTTATGTCTCAACTAATGGTCTTATGCGTCCATTATAACTACTCCTGCAAGCACTCCCCTTTCTGGCCTCTAATAAAACATCCAAGCTTCCGTATTCACATATGAGTGTGAGAATTGCTTAACCACGAAGTAATAAAGGTAATAAACTATGGCTTGTTGATGTTGGTCTGTTAGTAAATAATACATACAAGGTAAACCTATAACAAAGAGACTATCACCCAAGCACAACCAATATACACCGGGGGTAATTACGGTGTTAATCCAAATCTGATTCTTTAGCTTCAGGAAGACTTTCACCGACTTTCTTAAAATCAGTTGCCTCATTATCTTTATGTCCAGTACTTCGAATGACCCCTACGTACTTTCCTTCCTTGAGAGTCTTAGTCATTGGCTAAGTGGAACCCTTCCCTCAGACACTGCTCAGAACAGCGAAACAGGAGAGCCACGGGTCAGCTGAGCGTTATCAAAACAAACGATATTAGAGGATCATGGGAGGTGTTCTAACTAGGGTTTGCAAGTACCGCAACGGGAAAACACTGCTGTCATATAACTTGCAATTGCAACTTGTCTGATCTGTGAAGGAACTTGCGAAAATACAATGACTACTAACACAGAGAAGCATCTAAGTTAGGCGAGTACATCTGAGCTGGACGGAAGATGAACGTTAGGTCTAATCTGCAAGCTTTAAGCAATCTGTTAACGATGGAAGTGACACCCAACCACACTGTAGCTTTGCCCACATCCTAGCCAGAACATTCATCTTCTGCTGTTTACCTCTGTTTAGTGTGATCACAGACCTCTTAATGTGTCAACTTATCAGTGTAGTTACTACCCTTCCTTTATCTTGTTTCTACATACCCTCCCTATTTTCTGTGGCCTTTAATCATTCCTATGTGTGTTGTCTCTAACCCGTCCTGCTTAATGTAACCACTAACTTACCTATTCAGTGAGTTGTCACTACACTTAATAGTGATTTTCGAAATTACGTTACCAACCTAATTCGCATTTGCCTGGGACTTATATGACTAGTTTTCTATATACACTACACACTTTCCCCCGACGGATAGATATCATCACAATCAACATAGGGTTGACTGTTGATACTGAACGACCTGCAAACTAAATCAACATTATAAGAATCATGCAGAGTTCTCTCTACATTCGCTTCACCGTAAGTCTGGAAACAATTTCTCAAAACATAAAATGGTGAAGTCATTCCGTTACAAGCAGGCCACACTGCATTCTCATGCTTTGAAAATATGGGGTTGAATACAATAATATATATATAACATAGGGTTAAACATAAGATTAACCGTGCCAGACTGCCTATGAATAGCGTAAAAAAACAGTGAACATCGATTGTACTTAAACGAAAAAAGTTAATCATCAGAATCATGTATGATTTTATATTTGGTTGTGTAATATTTCAGAGCAACTATATATATAATAGTTGCAAAAAAAAATGGCAACAGGATCTCGACAATTTAATGAAAACATTGACCTCTGTGCAAAACCAGACTGGCAGCTCATGTTGTCAGCGGCTGAATTTGGCGGTCCCAAAAACTGGCACCCCCGTTGCCACTTCTCCAGTTGGTCATGCCATTAACGGAAAAAGAAGAATCTCGGTATTTACTACACATTCGAATACTCTTATCAAATGACATGATTCACTTGGAAACAAAATTCAAGTACCAGGCAACAGAAAACACTACGCCACCAGGTTCTTAGTCTTGCTTCGGTGGTCAGTGGATGGAAAGTTGATGTGTATCAATACAGCTTTACTTTTCTTCTATTCTAATCAAGCACACTGATATTTTCTGAGAGATCTCCCACTGCAAAAGCTCCTACTTGTGGGCCGGTCCTGCCTACAATGGGAACTGCTGATATATAGTCTAGGACATTACTGGAACAAAACAGACTAGGTTCTCCTGCTATGACGTCCTATGGACTTTTGCGCTGTACAAACTCGATAATATGAAATCAAATCAATTCTAAAAGAAATTTCAAATCATTTTTCATTCCTGTCACAAAAATGTCTTTCCTGTTTATTACAACTCTTACCAGAAAACAATAAATGCACACATAAGGTAACACATGGGAAATGAATAATCATTCTACGAAGTAAGGAGAAAATGTTGGGTTCACACGCCTACACCGAGCAACAACCTTACCTTCCCGGGGAGCTCGGACCGACGCCCCCCGGGAAAACCTGATTCATCGTAAGTCAAGGAGTACGTACCCCCATCCCCCTCCCCATCCCTCTTAAAGAAAGAAAAAAGAAATCATCAAAATGTCATTTACCTTAGGAAGATACGCAAAAACTAGTGCGAGCGTCACAACAATGAAAACCAGTCCACAACGGTCGTACGGGCGGGCTCCCCAGCCCCACACCACCAAAGCAACCCGCTAAGTCAAGCAACAACAACAATAACAAACAATTAATTTAATAACGTTACTCAAAATCCACAGGTCCAACTAACTGCAACAGATTAACGACTGGACAAAAAAAAAAATCAATAAAGCGTTGTTTGTGACTTGGGGAAAAAGAAGAACCTTCCCGAAGCGGCTGTCACGACCAAGTCACTCACATCAATGTCGGGGAAACATGGAGGAATGTAAACACTTGACCAGAAGGAGCCACCTGACGAAACAAGACAAGGAAACACTAAAGACAAACTGGGAAACGAGGAGGCCAAGAACCTTTCACTGAGTCTCGACAAATGACATAGTGGTCCGTCAGACCCAACCAAAATAAAAGAAAATAAGGAAAATAACAATAATGTAAACAATGAAGATAAAGAACCAAGTTTCTAGACGTTGTATACACAAGCTGATAAAAGTCATGATAATCAGCCAAATGTGGTATGGGAAAAAAAAAACTGGAGGAAAATATCATAACCCTTATCAAATATGACTATATGTATTGAGGGTTATGATATTTGGAGGAAAAATGTAACGGGAATAAAAGCAAACATATGCAACACAGGAATTAACTGTAATAGAAATATGAAATGATACTCTGCAAGTGAACTGATAACCTAAGGAAAGAGAATAATAACAATCTTAATGCCACCATTTACCAGAGGCAGGAAAATCTGGTGACAGACTGCCTGCCTCAACAACATGCAAAATGACGTACTTGGGTCAGGAGAAATGATCAACCTTCCATCTTAAGCCTAAGATCTACAGGCCACTGAGATGGAAATTATATATTTTCCCCCCTGAAGTACTAGTGACAATGATGTCATTAGTTTTATTCACAACCAATCATGACTTGTGTGATACAACAGACAGTTGTCAGGAAGAGAAATTAAACATCAAAAAACTAAATTGAAAAGTTCCGAGAATTGCTTACACGAACTGCTGGAAGTTAACATGGACTGGATACAGAATCAAATACCGACACACGTGTGGTGCAAAGGAGTGTATACCTAAATTCTAAGAGACAATTTCAAGGAAAAAGAGTTGGTTCAATGACAGGTACTTAATATTAAGGCAAAGTAGAGGAGAGATGTGCTACAGAAGACATGAGAGTAGACAAGTCATTTGTACAGTAAGAGTATACACAAATCAAGAATGATGGAAGGAAGCTGCTACAAAAATAAAGTGGTCAGATGTGCAAATGAACAAAAATCCTCCATCAAACACAACAGAAACAAGGATATTGATAAAATACTAAGTACAACAGATGAAGAAAGAATCCTGTTATAAAGAGGAAGAAGAAATATGTGAAGTTTTCAACACGAACCTTCATCATTGTTACGAATTGTTTTAGAATATGTACAATGGGAAGCACATAAAAAATGCGTTGGAACATCTGCAAACGGCACAAGAGGAATCTTTGACTAAGCTATTGTTTTTTTTTCTCTTATTTTTCACCACGATTTCTCTTTGTATCTAGTCCCTGATTATTCTGTGAGGAACCATACCTTGTGTGACATGCAGCGAGATCCCGTGCATTTTTTGTTTGCGGGAAACATCAGTTAACCAACAATGGAAAGCAAGTTACTGGTGTGCCATGAATTTAATAATATATACGTAAATTTCATCGAATTACCTTTACAAGGTGATACACAGAAGAATTGATGACAGGGCATACTTTGTTTCCAAAGCAAACGTCAACACTTCTTACCTGAGGGATACGACCGCAGAAATATTACAAAAAACAAAACAAAACAAAATATATATATATATATATATATATATATATATATATATATATATATATATATATATATATATATATATATATATATATATATTATCCCTGGGGATAGGGGAGAAAGAATACTTGCCACGTATTCCCTGCGTGTCGTAGAAGGCGACTAAAAGGGGAGGGAGCGGGGGGCTGGAAATCCTCCCCTCTCGTTGTTTTTTTTTTTTTTTTCCAAAAGAAGGAACAGAGAACGAGGCCAGGTGAGGATATTCCCTCAGAGGCCCAGTCCTCTGTTCTCAGCGCTACCTTGCTAATGCGGGAAATGGCGAATAGTTTGGAAAAAAGAAATATATATATATATATATATATATATATATATATATATATATATATATATATATATATATATATGGGATTGTGCCAAATACCTTTCCATACTGTTGCAAAAAGAAAAAAATGGCCCAGAGAACAAGATAACACTATGATGGAGAGAAACGAGTCCCTTAGTAAGAATTTCACCACGTAAAAGTTATGTCGAGGAAAAGTAAAAAAAAAAAAAAAAAAAAAAAAGCTTAGAAACATAGCAATACGTGGTATGTCAATGACCGTAAAAAATAATCCTTGACTATGTCGTGCACTCCAGTGCGATATTTCTTATCACAATATATATTTCTCATCAACTCTACCAAAAGGAAAGTTTTACTCCGTCACTATCATGGCAGGAATGAGAATCACCACCTCGCCAAAACCTGCGCGCTCTTGAGCACACTGGAGTATTCCAATATAACATAACACAGTAGCTATGATTATTGCTCTACTCTACCACTGAAAGTGCTGCCATTGTGACCCAGCCTAATAATGGTCACACATAAGAGAGGACTGGTCCAATGAACAATTGCTTATCTACCGTACAACATGAACTGGACGGTATGCTTATTGCTCTGGTGCGTGCACCAACCACAGCCTCACACAGTTAACTGAGTTATTAGCGTAACTCTCTGCCCTAAATACTCTGAGATGAGAGTATATAATGCCCGTTTCTGAAGCCACATATAATCAGATGTGTGGGGGCATTACTGGTAAATGATTCCAATCCAATTCCGATGGATTCCTGCTCACATGGGTCTCCGGGAGCTTGTCAAAGTTGATACTTTGGCCAAACTTGCACTTGTTTCCAAAATCGCTGTTGAAACGTTACTAGGCTGTCATTCATATTATATATATATATATATATATATATATATATATATATATATATATATATATATATATATATATATATACTATCCCTGGGGATAGGGGGAGAAAGAATACTTCCCACGTATTCCCTGCGTGTCGTAAAAGGCGACTAAAAGGGAGGGAGTGAGGGGCTGGAAATGCTCCCCTCTCATTTCTTTTTGTTTAATTTTCCAAAAGAGGGAATGGAGAAGGGAGCCAGGTGAGGATATTCCCTGAAAGGCCCAGTCCTCTTTTCTTGACCGTACCTCGCTAACGCGGGAAATGGCGAATAGTATGAAGAAAAAAATTATATATATATATATATATATATATATATATATATATATATATATATATATATATATATATATATATATATATATATATATATAATCAAAAAGGAATAGATAGATTTATTTACTACAAATGATGAGTGGTTTAGATATTTTCTAGAGCAAACAAATGTGTCAGTTACAACATGTGTATGGAAATGTAACTAAATTATTATACAAGATATCGTTAGGTACTATGGCGCTCAACATATATGGAAATGTTTATGACATAAAGTGTAAAGTTTATAGCCCGAGATTTAGACACACACGTGAACACTATGAATTACACCAGGAGAAAAATAATAGGGGTCGGTCAGACCAAACCCTGGAAGAACTGGGACGGAACCATATAGTTGAAATGAATATATGAAACACTGAGGGTGCCCATTATTGTATCTAGAAGTTGAATTTACTATTGTGAAGTGTGATAATCTAACTTTTTGACAGATTATGTTACAATTTTGTCCACTGAGGTCTGAGTAAGACCCTTCGTGACCTGTGGTCAGTTTTGATCCTCTGATGAGCGAGTGGTGACCAGCACCCGCTGCTGGTGACAGAAAAATTCCCTCACTTCAAAATGATGTATTGGATCAATGTGACTCAAATATCTATCCAGGCGTTGATGCTGGAGTCAATAGTCACCCAAAATCTTATGTAACTGGCTTGAAAACCAGACACCACAGCCTATTTCTTTCCTTTGGTATTACTGAAAGTTAATACGGCAACAAAACTGCCAGAAATGTGTTGATCCATTACTTACATCGTTCTCATAGCAGCTACACTCGAGGTTTGGACCTGAGAGAGAGAGATAGGACACCACCTAGATGTTACGATGAACAATAACATTGACGGGTGAGTAATCTTCGTTCACAAGAAACCAACTGACCTCGGCTGATGTCTGTATGCAACTGATGAATGTTCTCAACACTACGAAAAAAAAAAAAAAAAAGTTACACCGAGCGTCTAAGTGCCATATCTTCCATACAGAATCATAGTGGATCAAACAGATCCTCGTCAACAATGGCTACAAAAACTCCAACTACGAGAAACAACTAAAATCGTGTAAAACAAACTCACCACGGCGGAAACTCCATGCAACACGACACCAAATATATCACTGCAACCAGATGTCAACTGCCTGCAAGACGGATGAACGTGTACTACGAGATATCATCTCTCGAAATATAAACCACATAACACAACAAAATCAACCTATTTCCAAAAAATAGAAACAAAACAACAAGCAACCTCATCGCGAACAACCAGCTATTCAAATAACCAGACCAAGAATCCACCGTAACTCATGAATTCAGTTGTCAACAAGAGGACTGTTGAATTCCTTTCCAACATGACCTACGCTGGAAGCACAACCTGTATACTATCTATCAATAAACATGTCATCAAGAAGCACTACACTGCCCCCTCACACGAGAGACGACAGTTCAACCTACAAGATATGCTACGCTGCGAACATGGCATGTGACGCGGACGCATCGCCGAAGCACAACGTATTAAGAGCAACAACCTAAAATCAACAACCACAGAACACGGGCCAAGACGGGATACTATAACCTCATGCTCTAGCACCAGGCAATGGCTAATGAGCACGTAGCGCTACATGCACGTCTGCCCTCAGCTATTACCCAGCCTCACCCGACTACTCGCAATCATTTCCACCTGCAGCAGCGATTGACTTCTCCACAACCCTCCTGAAGATGATGATGCGATGGAGTCGGATCAAAACGTCGAGACAAAAACCTTGGTGATATCTTACTCAACAACTTCAGCCGTGTAGAAATATTAGACAAAAGATTCAGAAAGAATCTCATAAAAAAAGGTTATCCAGTCATTTTAACTATATATATATATATATATATATATATATATATATATATATATATATATATATATATATATATATATAATTGTGTGTTATCCCTGGGGACCGGGAAGAAAGAATACTTCCCACGTATTCCCTGCGTGTCGTAGAAGGCGACTAAAAGGGCAGGGGAGGGGAGGAGGGGGGCTGGAAATCCTCCCACTCCCATTTTTACTTTTCCGAAAGAAGGAACAGAGAATGGGGCCAAGTGAAGATATTCCCTTTAAGACTCAGTTCTCTGTTCTTAACGCTAGCTCGCTAACGCAGGAAATGCGAATGAAAAAAAAAAAAAATAGACAAAAGATTCAGAATCTTATAAAAAAGAAGTTATCCAATCATTTTAACGGTATGTGTGTGTATGTGTGTGTGTGTAACAGCAGCCAATGCTTGAGATACTAGGCTTATATACGAACAATATTGTATGAATGAGAAGTATGGGCTATCGGTGAAAAATATACGGAGGATGGATGTGTTGGAGGAAAATATGTGATGTGAAGATGAATGATAAGTAATAATAAGGTAAGACAGAGGTGCGGTAATGAGAAGGGTATGCTTAAGAGAGCTGAAGGGAGTGTGCTGAAATAGTTTAGACATACGAAGAGAATGAGTGGAAAGAAATTGACAAAGAGGATAGATACATTTTTCAGACGTGGAGGAGACAAGGAGAAGGGGTAAAGTATATTGGAGAAGGTGGGATGGAGTGAAAAAGATTTTTGAGTGCTCGGAACCCTGAATATACAGGAAGGTGAAAGGCAAGAACGGGATAGAATGAATTGGAGCAACTGGGTATACAGGAGACGACGTGCTGTCACTAGACTTAAGCAGGGGATATGAAGCGGCTGGAGGAAACCACGGAAAGGTCGATGTGGCCTGGATGTAGACAGGAAGCTAAGGTTTCGCTGCATCAATCATAACAGATAGATGTGAGCAATAAGGCTTTTTCATCGTTTGTTCCTGGCGCTACTTCGCTAACGCAGGAAAGAGCGAACGAGTATGAAAGGGGATATATATATATATATATATATATATATATATATATATATATATATATATATATATATATATATATATATATTTTCCCCCAGTCGGTGAGAGATAGTGTGTGAGTGTGTGTGTGTGTAACCTTCATCAACAGCCCAGTGATGAGCAACTTTCACTGTGCGTATTTCTCACAAGAATCTATGATGACGCAAGTGTGGCAGCGGAGATCATCACAGATGCCACCACCACCACAGCAGCAACAGCTAGGCTACGTGCAGCCAGCCAACGGAACTTGTTGCCACATACCCTCACTCTGAACCTTGTTTGACCCAAGTGGCCGCCTGAACGTATGTGTGACCAAGAGGAAGGTTTTGGAGATATGTTGGTCATTGTTGTCTAAAGTTAAGAGGTTAATCTGGATATTTTCATGGGCTCAGCGGGTTTAAAGTGTTCCACTGTACGTCGCTCACGTTTTCAACATGTCTAACACAAACCCAGTCATCGCTTGGTGTTGTAGGCCTATATCTGGGTGTCAAAGTTATCACTTTATGTACAACCACACACGTTGATGTGTGAAGACAGAGCACGGCGGTCCTCCACATACTGACGCCATAATCACACAGTAAGGGAGGCATCAGTCAACCACTCAGCGATGCATTCCCGTCCACATTTACAATACCCGCTGCTGCTCAGCATATCCACTCGCTTTCTTCATTCCCATTTTCATGTCTTACGTCAGTCGTTGTGTTCCATTATTCCTCCACTTGCTCTCCATTACCAGTACACATGACTGTACTACACGATTTCATCAGAGCTTCGTTACCCGTGAAGGTGTGTAACTGTACCAAGTACTTCTGATGGATCTAATGTGTTGTGCAAGTTAAGATAACAGCGTGTGACCTCTGCACGTCCGGCTGTGGCCGTTGTGTTCACCGCTGTGCTCCCTGTTGTGGAACTCTGACACACACACACACAACACACACACACACACACACAAAGCTTAGAGACACACTGTGTAGGAGATACAGGGTGGAGTTGCAGTCAGCCAGCATTTGTAAGGTACAACAGACCAGTGAATGTGTACAGCAACATGAAGAAGGACGAACTGAACTTTGAAAGGAATGTTATATACGAGGCCGGAGAAGGTCCAGAACCCTTTTATAATAATGATGATAATGTTATCATACATAATCTTGGATTCCTTTAGCAGCCCTTTTGCAGCTTCGAGAATGCGCTACATTCAGAAGCAGGGAAAATGATGGATTTCTTTTAAAGTGAGAAATTCCTGGAGAAGACTGTAGTGCCATTCATCGTACGACGGTGATACAACGTAGCTCATGATGGCTGCCTCTGACACAAGACTCCTGCTGTGGATGACGGCCGCTACATGTGTCAAGACCCACCACGAGAAGTGCCCAACAAAGTTCCATCCCAGACACTCCCTCATGAGGAGCAGATGTTAGCAGGAGCTGTGGGGGGCACGCGGAGTGGGGCGGGGCGGGGCATGGGGTGTCGATGAGTAAGGGGAGGTCATAGAGGGTTAAGGAGCAGGTATACTGAGGGTGGGAGGGCAGGTATAGTGAGGGCAGAGGTCACGCCATTAGGACATGACCACACCAGTGGACCACACTTGTTCCCAGCTCAACATACCCCAGTTGATCCCCCCCACAACGGCTGCCTCTTCAACCTCAGAGGCTGGCCACAACCCGCCAGGAACCACACCTCAGTCAACACATCATTCAGTTGAACACTGGTTCATGGATGGTACTAGAGTGTTGTCATGTGAGGACAGTGTTATGGAAGGAGGCCGTGTCGGCACTCAAGGTAACACCTGTGGCTCTGTGTACTCCACAGTGACCTCCCTAACCTCGTGCCCCTGAGTAAAGCTAGGATCACTGTTGCCACAAGAGAGGTCCACATTAAACAGGGCAGGTCACAGCGCACCTAAGTATGGTCATCACCGCTGAACACGCATGATAGTAAACAAGGCCTCGACTCCCCCTCCCCCGGGCCTGGCCAGCACTAAACAACACGTCAATGGACGAGCAGAAGACGTCATTATACTTGAATTCCCTTGGCAACAACAATGAGAACATCTCGTACTAACAACAATATATATATATATATATATATAGAGAGAGAGAGAGAGAGAGAGAGAGAGAGAGGGAGAGAGAGAGAGAGAGAGAGAGAGAGAGAGAGAGAGAGAGAGAGAGAGAGAGAGAGAGATAAATAGATAGATAGATAACCAACCTTTTACTCAGCATCATAACTCGAGGTCTGGCAACAGTTCACCAAGTTGTCGGTCATACCGCGGAGGAGACGCATCCTCACACAGCGTTGCAAACCCTGACGTGTATGAAATAATGATAAAGAATTATGAAAGCGCACGACTTGTCACGGGCAGCGCACGCGCAGCGAGAGTGTATGTGGTCTTTGAGTTATCTTGGGCACCTGAGGAAAATGATGAAGCTATCTGGCTTGACGCTGACCGCCTGAGTGACCCCGGCAGTTGATAGACCTCACGGCCAAACAAGCAACATATGACTGTCAGTGGACGAGTAGGGTCGTGTCGTGATCCCGACCATCGGAGAATGTTAGGTTGGTGGTTCCAAAATGACCCCCCGGCCGTCGGTAGCACTCGAGAGGTGAACCAGCCCACGAAACGTTTGCTCTGTTCAGTGTGCCAGCCATGGTTCCCCGGGCCGCCAGGTGGCGCAGCAGCGCGCCCCAGCCCACCACCCCTGGGAATCGCTCGCCAAGTGGGTCAGTCGCGGCCGCTGGCCCGTACACCGTTGGTCCAATCAGAGCCATCGCTCCAGCCCACATGGGACCAGCCTGAACCATTGGTACTCCACACACTAGACGGTTCTGAACCACTGGCGGTCCATTGACTGGACCAGCGTGAACCAGCGGTCCGTGCACCAATGAACGAGACTGACACTTACCCTAACACTTGGGGTCTCTGGTGACAGTGGTACACCATCTCGTACATCTCACTAATATGTTAGACAAAGTAACACACCTTCACCGGTCATGACAACAACATGTACTGTTGGAAGCTGCACTACATTATATGACGCCACTCCACTTTGTGGTACCTGTAATCACCATTATAACCTCCATGGTGAACGTATCATTATTTCCCACACACCTAAGAATCCTGTCTTTCTGTTGATCTTTGTTGACCGCATGATGAGGTGTGCATAACTTGCATGAGAGGAGGGTCTGTTTGGTCACCAAACCTGCTGGTGAGGGTCTGTCTGGTCACCAAACCTGCTGGTGAGGGTCTGTCTGGTCACCAAACCTGCTGGTGAGGGTCTGTTTGTTCACCAAACCTGCTGGTGAGGGTCTGTTTGGTCACCAAACCTGCTGGTGAGGGTCTGTCTGGTCACCAAAGCTGCTGGTGAGGGTCTGTTTGGTCACCAAACCTGCTGGTGAGGGTCTGTCTGGTCACCAAACCTGCTGGTGAGGGTCTGTCTGGTCACCAAAGCTGCTGGTGAGGGTCTGTTTGGTCACCAAACCTGCTGGTGAGGGTCTGTTTGGTCACCAAACCTGCTGGTGAGGGTCTGTCTAGTCACCAAACCTGCTGGTGAGGGTCTGTCTGGTCACCAAACCTGCTGGTGAGGGTCTGTCTGTGATTTCAAGTTGCTTTGTTCAGTTCAGGGAAGGTTATGACTTGGACTAGGAAATGCTTCACGAGACACGGGAGGTAGTGTGACACAGCTCAAGACAAGACAAACTGAGAACATTCAATGAAGCGTTTCAGTCAGTCTCGACTCCCGTTACCCGCCACATAACAGAGGCTCAACTTGAACCTCCTTAAAAACCAGCACCGAATGTTTGAAGCAATCGTTACTTGCGACTGTGTCAAGTTAAAAACGTGACATTACTGAATGACTTCACAAATTACGACTTTTACCGCACGATACGAAGGTTATTAAACCACCATCACTTGATGAACCTACGGCATATAAAACATATTTTCTCAGAGACAAACGAGAACCAAGGAGAAAATTCGGGCGAACAAGAAATAACAGGTGTTTACCGTACAGCAGCAGCAGTCAACAGTGATATAGTTCATCAGTAGAGCAATACTTGGCTAGGCCTTGTCCACAGTGCAACTGGAGCCAAGCGGTCAAGGAGTTTGGTCAAACGCTCTAGTTACACACGAAATTCTCCAGAGATAAAATTCTAAACGAAACATAAAATGGCTAGAAAAAAAAATATGAGAAATAATGACAGAAGAAGAATCTCAAGAGATTGTGAGCGTTGAAGACCCTTTCATTTTACGATGAGGCAGGTCATACCTTCTGGGTAAGACATCGGAAAGTAGTGACTTCTAAAACTTAGCTGTGGAGGGAAAGGTATGACGTGGTCCAGCTACTGGCGGAGGCACGCAAGCAACCAGTTCTTCAGAGCAGATGTCATAGCAACGTCTACAGAGGAACAGTTGGCAGCGTGACGTAGGGAAGGTTAAAAAAAAATGAGAGTCTGTTTGGGAGATAATGAATGAGTCACATTGTTAAGAATCGACTCGTCAATTCAAAAATATCGAGAGGCAAAACAGCTTCACTTGTGAGGCAGATACTCACTCAGTTCACGGACGAATCAACCGTTTGTGTCATGAAGCAACGCTTAAAAAAAGAGAAGAATGTTCAGTACCTGAGCATGACTTTCAGTTTCGGTGAAGCCGACTTACCGTGGCTATTTGTGTTATGTCAAGTTTCTAAGACAGTTTTAAATGCGACAGTCATGACAGATGAGTTTATTAAGCTGCGGCGGAATCACAGAGCCAAAATGGGTGCGTTGTGAGGGAGACTTAAATGCACCTGATCCAAGTAAGGTGGGTCAGGTCCGCCTCTCATGTGAACATCCCGGGAGTCCAGACCTGAGTGTACGGAGAAGAATTGAGACGAGACGCAGCTCGATCCAGAGAAGACGAAGCGGATTTGAAAGTGGAGGAATGTCGTGTTGAGTCGGCAGAGCCATTGTGTGCAGCTGCTGGTTTTTGGCGAAACTTTTAATAAAAAAGGAGGATCTTTGTGGGTGGAGGGTCCCTGATGGAGGAGGACCCCTGTGGGTGGAGGGTCTCTGAGGCTGGAGGTCCCTGGGGGTCACCGCCATTAACAGGGAAAGAGGGAGCGGGAGATTTATCATCACTTACTGAAATAAGCCAACCAGCAAGGCAGGTGAACGTGAGAGAGACGGCGTAACACAAGACCACAGAGGGATGATGAGGGAGCAGCCAGCGGTGCCACACACCATCAAAAGCCTCCGAGACATCAAGGACTACAACACAGGATTCCCCACATCCTCAGACACAGTATGGCCAGGTATTACTACCACTGGAGAAGATATCATGGCTGAAGCTCGCCTGGAGAAGCCCCACTGATGATCAGCGAGAAGCCTGGAAAGGTTCAAGGTACTAAGGTTACTGAGAGCCGAGGAGGGATTCACTCTCTGGAAACAGTTGTTCCCAGCAACAGGAAGAGAAGGAAATAGGTAATGATAATCATTGTTTCTTTATCAATGGATGTAGCAAAACGTCTCTCAATAGATTGCAGGTAAAAGCAAAACAAATAAGTTAGCCTGGGTGCAAGTTTAGAATCACACTCTTCTCAAGAATATTTTGGATTGTACAAGAAGCGATTATACTGAGAGGCATAGCGCTAAAAAGGTGCGTCACAAGAGTAGGAATTATTTGTTCGTAATCCAGGTGAAGCTAGTAGAAAGTGAAACAAAAGGATGAGTTTTACCAGCAGGAGAGACAGCTACAGTGTCGGCAGAAAGCAGAGGCGAAGTAGACTGACACACGTTAGAGAAACGTTTGGCCACATCACTGGAGGAGGAGGGAAGGTCGCACAGAGGATAAAGAAGCGCTTCGCTTGACAAACATTTTTTCCTATCATTTCAGACGGAGACGAAACCGTGATGCAAATCGAAGGAAGGAGAGTATTTTTCAAGTGCACTACGTCATGACCTCTGCTCCAACAACCTCAGAATTGAAGTGGTTAAACTATAAACAAGAACCAATAGGCTTAAATAATGACAGGATAGACGCCTCCCTTCCTGCAACTAGAAACTCCACTCTACCGTCAGCAGAGACAGAAGCATCGCCCGAGGAGAGCCAATAATGGAGTTTAGAGAGAACAGTCGGAGGAAGAGGATAGTGGTCACATGATCCAATTAGGGGCACAACTGTGTCACTATAACGGGAAGAATTAGATCCAGAGTGTCGAAAGATGGATCACACTGGTCTTGTATATGAGTAGGGCGGTCGGGAAGTTGGTCCAGATAATCATATTATTCAACGTAAGATTCTCAAGCCACGGCCATCGGATAGATATAGACCATTGCTTGCTGCGTATGTTCATATGAAGTCTCGCAAGAACACGACCACAGCTTTTACGTCATGGCCGCGCGAAAGGAATTCAGATCGTCGAGGATTGCTAAGAATCTGAAGATGAAGCAGAGAGAAACAAAAGAGACTCATAACTGTGAAAGAAATAGTGATAGGGATGGCGTTAGAGTCTGTTTGAAGACTGAAGGTCCATGAGCTGTGCAGCCAGCGTGGTGGTATAAACACAAGACAACTTCCTTCACAACGGGATCCAGCGTACAGTTGGCTCCCTGAGGAGCGAGGTGCGAGGAGAGACCTACTAGAGATATAATCGTAAACAGAGGAAAGGAAAGTAGGAAGACGGAAGTCAATGGTCATACTGGAGAGGCCACTAGTGGTCTTGAGGAGGAGCAACTGCTGGCACTTACAGCCTGGGGCCTCCCTCGCACTGGCAGCATACAAATGATGCTCCTGCGGAAGTCCTCCACCCTAGACATGTACTACAAGATACCAGCCCTGGTGGGATACTGCCCACTCCAACACACGACTAAATAAATGAATTATATATATATATATATATATATATATATATATATATATATATATATATATATATATATATATATATATATGATGGACTCACCTGGACGCTGGGGTAGCCATAGGGAGGCAGGTAAGGATAATTCTGGTAATATAAGTTTCTTCTACTGAAGTACATGACCGCTGATTATCCTTGCAGTGTTTGGCACCGATATGTTAACTGTACACAATAGTATGTGACGGATCACATCACCATGCATCAAGGGGGAGGCGGGGGGAGGAAGCACGCACGTCACTACGACTACTACTGACAACCAGGGACGTGGTCTGAGGGGTCACACGCACACACGCACTCACTCGTCCGGTCAGATCACTCCATTCATGAAGGAGAACAGGAGGAGCGACGTGCACTCGCTACCACGTCATGGACCAGACTAGCCGCGCTTCGCTGCCGCCCCGCCCCCAACCTCCAGGCTCCCTCAATCCTGCCAGCACTCCTCCCTCCTACAGCCTCTGTCATCCTGCCTGCACTCTGACTGTTTACTTCATCTATATCGTTCTTAAACTCATCTCTCCAGAGACAGTATCCTCCTGCCGCTGTATAGGTCCTCCTGCCACAGTCCAGGTCTCCCTACCATAGTCCAGGTCCTCCTGTCACAGTCCAGGTCCTCTTCCCACAGTCCAGGTCCTTCTGCCACAGCCCAAGTCCTCCTGTCACAGGCCAGGTCCTCCTGCCACAAGCCAGGTCCTCCTGCCACAAGCCAGGTCCTCCTGCCACAGGCCAGGTCCTCCTGCCACAGGCCAGGTCCTCCTGTCACAGGCCAGGTCCTCCTGCCACAGGCCAGGTCCTCCTGCCACAGGCCAGGTCCTCCTGTCACAGGCCAGGTCCTCCTGCCACAGGCCAGGTCCTCCTGCCACAGGCCAGGTCCTCCTGTCACAGGCCAGGTCCTCCTGTCACAGGCCAGGTCCTCCTGCCACTGTCCAGGTCCTCCTGCCACAGGCCAGGTCCTCCTGCCACAGGCCAGGTCCTCCTGTCACAGGCCAGGTCCTCCTGCCACAGGCCAGGTCCTCCTGCCACAGGCCAGGTCCTCCTGCCACAGGC